>NC_041366.1:4958432-4985932 GCF_900634415.1 Cottoperca gobio
AATAAGAAAATGCAGAATATCGCCAGACTTATCCTCCCTGAGCCTCTTCTCTGCTCTTCTGTCTTCCCTTTCACCTAATTTTGATGCCCACTGCTAATGTTTTGCCCACCTCCCTCTTGTGTGTGCTGTCTGATAGCGGAGCCACCCTCGCCACGTTCCTGGAACCCACCTGGCAGTATGTACCACCTGTTGTGCCACCACTCTCTTTCTCTTCTTCTTCTCTCGTCCTCTCCCTCTTTTTCTTCTTCTTCTCTCATGTCTGTGTTTGCCTCCATGCGCTCCTCATCTCAGTGCAGAGTTCACACCCTCCTACATATACAGTATACTCTGGTCATTCCATGAGATTGCTGAAAGATGCATTACATGCAACACACATATTTACATTGTCCACAAAACATACCCAGATCCCTGGAGAGGTATTTGTATGTGTATCCAGGGTATGTCGAGCACTGCTGTACAGCCGTTAACTACACTTAAAATGTGGTTGTGTGTACTGTATGTGAGTTTCATTATGTAGTAGTGTAGTAGTGTGTGGTTTTATTGTGAGTCTGTGTGTGATTGTGGAGCAAGGCAGGGACAGTACTGCTGCTTTCTTGCTTTGAAATAACTCTTTTCTTTCAACTAAACCATAAAAAAATGTCCAACCTTATCTGTCATTTGATGTTACGTTCAGTCTTAAAATGTTATTATTCACACACAAAAGCGTAGTTTGATCTAACTCTTGAATCTTTCACTGACCCTCACTTTCAGTAGTTTGAAATAAATATAGGGATGTTTTCTCTCTTTTTAATAGCGTATTATGACATGTAAGTAAGATTTTAAGACTGCACACTAAAGAAAATGACTTGGTATATTGGATATTTTCTGCAGTGTTGTGATATTGTTGTCCCTGACTGTAGCTACAGGAAGGCTATGTGGTAGGAACAAGAGGAACAGCAAGTCTACACCACATCTGTCTGTGAAAGAGCCATTCATGAACATGTATTGTGTGTCATCTAGTGGGTATTCAAAGTTCCTTATAACAACATGACTGAATACATTTTAGCACTAGAAGCTACGCAATATAGAAAAGTCCTGAAATATTTGGAAAGTAAAATCCTGAAAATCTATTACCTAAAATCATGATCCAGGCAGTCACCAGCAGGTGGGGTGGTAACTCAGCTGCTGTTCCAGTTCCTTATCACATCAGTGTGTTACCTGGTAGCTGCACAGCTCAGTCGGATGAGAATGAGGTGGGGTGAGCGTCAATGTCCTCAAAGCATTACTTAAAGTATTAATCTCTGCAAAGAAATTGGTGAATTTAATATCTTAAAGAAACACACCACTGAATACTTAAAGCCACTTTAATCTCAATTGCATAATAACAATGTATCGCATGATGATGTTAAAACTACGGGACGATGAGAGAGGGGTTTCTCATGGAGATAAACACAAATGACAGAATTAATACCTGAATCAACAGCTCTTCTCAGCTTTACGGAACGTTATGCTGTAGTGAGTTTCAGCTCATTGTTTAGCTGTCAGGCTGCAGTACGCCGCTATTTTTTAGTGGAAACGGCTCTAAATATCCACTGTACGCTACCTGCTCAGCACCAAGCATCAGAAAGGTACAGTTGGCAACAAGCTGATGGACATAGCAGCGCATTTAGCAGCTAAAGAGACCAAAAACATTGCTGAAATAGAGCGATTACAGGTCACATGACTTCAAAGGAAGGATAATGTTGCTCTGTAAATGCCTGATGTGTAAATAAACAACTGTTTGCTTACAAGTTAGTATCATTTAAACTAAGTCCTAGTCCACGTGTACACGTAGGTTTTTCGGTGTGTTTTCGTCCTTTCACAAACATCTTTTTAGGTGACTGAAAATTCCGTTTTTGTAAAACTCCTTACAGGGTGAAGATTTGTCAGATGACTGAACATTACCAAAACACTTGACTGACACCAACAAACTTCCTCATTAGACTCAATGCTGCCTCTGGTGGTTAAACACTATATTGCAACAATTATTCTGATGACCTAACTAGTGTCATTTATATAACCCCTCCATCCAATGAGTTTCAATTTTTAATATTATTCCAATAATTAATGTTATGATGCCTGAGAAACTAGAATGTAAACATTCCCTCTGATATTAATCAGGTTGATTAGCAAGTATTAGCTATTTACAGAAGATTACACTTCTTTCTAAGGTTAGTCTAAGTGGCGTGTTGAAAAAGCCCAACAAATGTCACAAAGGCCACTGTGAACGCCCCACCTCTTCTTTGTTCACTAGCAGAAACTCCTGCTAGCTTACACATGATGTAAGCTCTATAACCGTAAGTATTCAAGTTCTGTCACAGATTTTTGTGCATTCTTCTCAAACCTTTCTTACATCTGTGCCTGGAGAAGAATGGGTAGAACATCGGTCTTAAGACAAAATATTTCCGTCCACTAGTTGTGTCGTTTGTGTGTCGTGGATATTTGGTGATCCAGTACAAGTGGTTTGGGTGAAACCACCACAGCCGTCCTTCCACTCTCTATTCTCCTCACGCCTCTCTATGTTTCTCTTACCCCTCTCAGCCGATTGTGGACCTCAGTCCTATCAGGCGCTCAGCATCATCACTGACGCCGCAGCACTACCAGGAGGTCGGGCTGAGGGAGTATGATCTGGAACGGCCCGTGTTGGCCCAGTCCTCAATAGGGCCCGGGCAAGTCCAGGGGCAGGACAGAGCCCACCACCATCACCACCACCACCGCTGCCATAGACGCAGGGACAAGGATAAAGACAAGAAGCAGAAGTCTCTGGATAGAGCTGGATCAGTGCAGCCCTCCAGCACTGTTGGTGAGACAAAAAAAACATTTGAGTAAAGATTTTGAATCAATACAATGAGGGGCTTTCAATCATCATACTGTAGGTAATAAACAGAACAATATAACCAAGGTCCCATTAACAGAGGATAGACAAAAGTTGAACCTGGATGAATATAGTATATATGTTTGTTGAGTGGGTAAGGGGAAAGTACATTTAGGAGCTTTTTCATGTTTTTGCTCAGGTCGCCTGATGATGATAGCTTTAAACTAACTTTATACTAAAGGACCATTGTGTAGGATTTAGGGGGGATCTATTGGAAGAAATTCAAGCGGCAGCCCATGGGTCTGAAAATGTAAGACAATGCGGAAGTGCCTTTAACTTGTATTCTCGCTAATGACCAGCATGGGGCGACTGTAGTGGTTGTAGAAAGAAGTCTGATTGTATAGAAGTCTATGAGAAAATTAACCTACTTGTCAATTATTATTTTTTATTACCGCACCCAGATTTTCCCATATGAGTTTTTGGTCTCAATCTAGGACAAAATTGCATTGTGTTCTTTCAGGCATGGCTAACTTGTGATTGAGAAGTCGCTACCACGGAGACCTGTCAATCAGGATAGATGCGTAGCAATGCATATCCCTCCCCAGCTCCACCCTCTCATCTAAATATGATCACTTCTGGATCCAAAAAAATCAAGATGGCGATGTCCAAAATGCTAAATTCGAGGCTTCAAAACCATAGTCCACAAACCAATGGGTGATGTTATGGTGACTACATCCACTTCCAGTCTATGGAAGAATTAAATATAATACTCACAACTATGTTTTCATTGGTGTATAATAACCTGAAACTAAAAATGATTGTGTTTTTGTTTAAAATGAGCCCTTTATATCTACATAGGGAGGGGGTCCTCTTCCGTAGAGCCGCCATGTTGCACCGCCATGTTTCTACAGTTGAACAAACCAAACTCTAGAGAGCACCTTTCTTGTTTTTACGTTACATGAAGGCCACCAGTGGTTCTTCGACATGCTTTGAAAGGGAAGGGTGAGCGGAGGGTTATTCAGTTGGGTGCAATCTGCAACCTCACAGCTAGATGCCACTAAATCCTAAACACTGCAGCTTTTAAGAAATAAAGGGAAATTCAATTAAATTCCCTTTTCCTGTAATTACCAGAAGTGGAAGCAAAAGTTACAGTCTCGCTTCACATGCTTTGTTACATCCTCCAACAACAACAACAAAAATTAAATAAAAAGGTTTTACATTTTACTACACAATATGTCCTCACATAGAGCTTAATATCATGAACAAAATATTTTTAAAAAGTCCATTAAGGGGCATATTTTAGGTTGTTGAGAGATTAATTCATCTAGTGCAGCAGTATTAATTCATATAGTACAGCATGGAAAATATCCGCATAGAAACTTGGCATCGCTTTCATAGAGAGACAGAGATGGCAGGCCATGCTTTCCTTGTAGATTACTTGGATGTCTCAACGAAGCTGCAGAAATTCTTTATAGGATTAAAGTTCCATGATCGGGTTATGTAGGTGAAGGGATTTCTGCTGCGCTTCAACCAGGGATTGTACATGTCAGGCTTTCTATCTGATTAGCAGAGAGTTGTGAGCTCTCAAAGGAAAATCTGTTTAGCTGGGGATTTTAATTCCTTTTTTTTCTATAAGTTGTTCCCTTTGTTCCTCTGACCTTAACAGTTACATTTATAAAATGTAGACTGAGCTCCACAGACACACTTAGAGCTGCAAAACACAACTGAAAAAGGTTACATTTACATTTTCTACCAAACAAAACGAGCTGTACCACATTAAGAAAAAGGTTTTGTCTTGTTTCAAATACACAAACAATATTCACATACAGTAAATACACACATATACATTGCACAGTACATCTAAATTACCTTTTTAATACTTTAGACACACAAACCGGGTGCAGTGGCAGCCATTGGCTGTTTGCCATGAAGGAGGTCACGTCTCCTATTCAAGGTGACCTTTGGGGTCATCTGTAAAATTATAAATCTACTGCTTCATACTCGAGTTAGATCATTTGTTTTTGAGACACACTAAAGATATGTGAATTTGACATATTGCATAACGTACAAAAGATATAGCCAGACATAACAAAAGCACATACAGCATCACAGACATCACTAAATATATTTGATTTAAAATGTTAATTAAAAAAGGCCAGCAGGAAGGCAGTTTTTCTAAGTTCAGTATTACACAAGGGGTAAGTTAAACAGTCCTGAGATCTGGTTGGTGGGCAATTTTAAATTTGAGAAGAGAAGTAATAATAATATTTAAATAATAACAATACATTTAATTCTTAGGTGCCTTTCAAGTAAATACAAATGAATATAATGTAGTTCTCTTGTTTTTGCTACTTTTAGTACAGAGTGATGACTACTATAAATGTTATCCTGTAATGAAACGCAAAGCACAATGATTTATGCTGAGTTGTTTTAAGGCAGAATGAGCAGCATTTAGAACATAGCATATTTCCATATTTGAGCACAAACATGGTGGTTGACTGTACAATCGTTTTCCTTTCCTCAAGACAGAAACATGTTTCATTCAGAAGAAAAACATGATATATTTAGTTTCTGTGCTACATGCTCCACGTGCCGTTTGAGTGAGAATTTGCCTGTCCAGACAAATTCTCAGGTTTGTAAAAGATTCAAATGCCAAATGCATACAAGACTGTGTCATCCGCATAGAAATTGATATTATAACTGATAATATTGTAGTGTAAATACCCAGCACAGAACCTTGTGCTACGCTATTATCTATCCCAGAGGATGTTGCTTTGAGACCATCGGTACAGATTGTCTGTGTTCTGTGTGAAACCAGCTCTGGGCAAAATCATCCAAAACAAGCAGCCACGTTGGTGCATTCAAGGATTCTCCAACACGTCAGATTCAAAGTCAACTATGCAGCAACAGCAACTCTTTTATTTCAAGAAACCAGTAAGTTCATGTGATCCTTTTCACACTGTCCATGTTTGTTTATTATTTTCCATCTTTATGAGGTTTTAGGACAACTTTTCTTGAGCCACTTCTTGAGTCTTAGATGGCACAGTGTCCATAAATGCACTACCCTGTTTGCCATCAGGGGTCGTCTGCTAGAGCGATTACAGCCTGAGAGCTGGTGGCAGGGTGTTTTTGTGTTAACACTGGAGGGCAGCAGCTGGGCTTTATTGCTGAGATAAAAGACCACAGTGGACAGGTCCAGCACAGGGATTTATGGGTACCTCTTGGTGAGATAGAAGAACATCCAGCAGCCCCCTCTACATCTATTAAACTGGGAGAAGCAGCAGGGAGAGTTTCACTCCTCAAAGCTTGTCATTCTCGAGGCAGATCTGACACATCACAATGATGAATAGGCTTCTGTGTTCCTGTCATCGCGGTTTTAATCTAAAAAACTGGAGTTATTCCAGCGCTGAAGAGAGTCATTTCACCACAGTGCTTTGCTTTATGCCACACACCATACGGTCTAGATAGACACACACACACACACACACGCACGCAATTACGCACGCACGCACGCACATACACACACACATATATATAGATGAGCCATTTGCCTTTAATTAGGTGTAATGAAATATCGTGGAATATTATTTCACAGTTCAAAAACACGATACGTATCGTGAAACTAAAAATGGGCCACATGTTTTCAGTGAAGTTTACATTCTTTAGCTTGATGGAGTCTATTAATGTTTCGTGCTTATCCTCTATATGAAAAGCTATACATTGAAAACACAGTTATTGCCTGAGGAATCATAACTAAGGTTTTTCTACAGACATAGTTGATTTTCACTTGAAGCCCTTATGTGTAAACTTTGAACATTTGTCTCTCTGACATCCCCCAGTGGTAGGCACTGAGACGAATAGTTACAAGTAACATATACAATATGTGTCACCAATGTTAACCAGGATTGTCTAATTGTACTACAAACAAAAACTTCAGAATATTTTTATCTTTCCGCAGTGAGAATATGACAGATGATGAAATCCTAAACAATTTTGGCTTTAAACTTTGTTAAAGTGTAATGAGTGTATCAAACCGAACCATTTGTCTTGCAACATAACTCAATTATGATTTGACCTTTTATGCCTTTTAAACAGTTAGGGCTGTCACTTTTTCAAAAAATCTTATTTGAATGAATGAAAGATGAAACTAAAAAGGGTCTTCCTTTTTATCATTTATTATGCATTATTTACCTCCATATTTCCTACCTTTCTTCGTTACTGCATTTGATGGTGCATTGCTACAGTTCTTTGTCACTTACTTTCTTTGGCCGCCAAATGACAATCAATGCAATAGTTTGAAACTGACTGCAGGAAAGTGTACCATGACACCTGTGTCAGACAAAATGGGGACCTATTTATAAAAACATTGCTTCATATGGCTACTATTGTTCAAAAACTCCACAGGATAGCTTTAATTAGATGATCTACAATGCCATGTTAGGGCAATTGTAAGTCAAATATACTAATTACAGAGCAGGGAGAGGCAATATTTTGAGTAAAATATCATATTAAAGTTGTAAATTTACATGAAAAAAGGACGTTCTCCAAGGTCGTAACATTTACAAAAATTGTGTAAATGTACGTTTTTTTGGTTTTTTTAATGTTACCTCCCCTGGCACTGTAACTATTATGTTTTACCTACAATGGCCATACTATACTGTTGTAGATGATGAGATGATACAAGTGACAGCTAAACTGCATACTGTATTTTCTACCTGCATTATCTCATTTCCTTTGATGGTGCCATCCTGCAGATTCATTCACCGACCCTTCAGCTGAAGGTTTATCCAGAGAACGAGCGAGGGAGCGGGACCGCAGCCGGCCTCATGAGAGGAGGCACCACTCCTCAGCAGGAGAAAAGCAGCGCTACTACTCCTGTGAGTGGTACGGCAGCAGGGAGCAGTGTCACACCAAGTCAGCCGGTCCCAGTCGATCCACGTCTCCCGGAGAGGGACAGGACGCTTGTTTGCTCAAACAGGTGAGTTACCTGCCACTTGTGGCTCAGTGATTAACAGATAGTTTGTGGTGCACACACTGGTTCTGTACTCCAGCACGTTGGATTTAAAACAAAAAGTGACTATTAGGGTTTGAGTGCTTACTTTCAACTTACATTTTAGGGTGTTCAAATCCATCAATGTGGGTCAACAGTGTAGGAATTGTTGCCCTTTTTATTCAGTGCCCCTCCAGTCTTAGGCCGATACAGCATCACAATGATTCTGAACCAAGAAGATTGAACAGCCAAAAAGCGTTCTTTACTGGCCTCATTAGTCACAAGGTCTCTTCACATACAGAACAATTTGTTTGTGTTTTATGTTACTGTATAGTTTTATTCTACTTCTTTATACGTTGTCTTTTCATATACAGTACATATCCCATATTCTATTGACTGTCTTTGCTTTGAAAATTTGTATATATACTTTTGAAAATACAGTAATCTATACTACTAGGGCAGTGCCTGTTCGGGATGTAACACCACCCTCTGTGAGTGAAAGCTTTAAGCCTGTTGCTCCTCTGAAACAGCAGTGATGATGGGTGTGGTCAGAAATGTGCTCTGTTGCACCTGTAACCCAACTGTGATGTCATAGTGTACTGACTCACCCTTGTTTACACTTCTACATCACTGCAGCAAGGTGAGAATGAAACTATCTGAGGACAGAAAAAACAAGATTTTCAGTGTGTGGGAGCCAAAAACCAACAACAACAAAAATGTCACTCTTCTCCTACAACATTGTGATGACAGTTAAAGTTCCCTCAAAAAGCTCAAACAAAGTATTAGTAGAGCAGATCCACACTATCTAATCTATCTAATAAGCATTTTCATTTTTTCGTACTTGACAGATTTACTTTTTCCAATTGACGTGCTGAAACATTGTCTTGTATATTATTTGTTTCCTCAGCATGGTAGCACTCTGGTCAAAGCTGGTGCTGTAACGCTCCCCTCCGGTTCAAGCACCCCGGGCCGTGGTCGCAGGCAGCTCCCACAGACGCCCCTCACCCCTCGTCCCGCCGTGGCCTACAAGACCGCCAACTCCTCGCCTCACCAGTCTAGTGCCAGCACCGCAACGACGGGGCACCAGACTCGCTTCAGCCGTGGCCTTTCAGAGCACGAACGCTTACACTGGGGCCATGACGAGTCTCCGATACCCGTCACACGCATCGGTTCGGACTCTAATTTAAACCGGCAGCCGCAGGACGCCAATCAACAGGCACACCTTGAAGAGTACTTTCATGACTCTGTGAGCAACCACGGAGGGGGACACTCTGCCAGAACCGCGGCCTTCCCTTCCACCACAGCCTCAGCTTCACACGGAACTGCTGCTGCACCCGTCACAGCGGCCACCACGCAGGGTCGGGCAGGGGTGGTGCCTAACGGGTACCACTTCACCCTCGGGGTCAACTCTGCGTCTGCTTCTGGGAGCCGAGGAAGTCTCAGGGAGAGGGAGGAAGAGGACTGGTGCTAACATGGCAGAAACTGAATTATCAGTGTTGTACAGCGCTCATGTCAGGTCCAATGGGCTGAGAGGAAGCCAGCGGATTAATCCAGAAGGAGAGATAAGGAAAAACCCAGTGGAAAGTGTTGTAAAAGGGGATCAGAAATCATTCCAGCTTTGAAGTGTTACTCTCCTTTTTTATACAACACACTTTTAAGGAAAAAAAGACACTGATGACTTTTTCTACCCCCTTTACTTGCACTGAAACTATAGCACCTGTGAAGACCCTTAAGTATTTTGCCTTGGCCAGTAAAATCAGTGATGGAGCAGAAGACAAAAGCCAAAACCTCCTCATTCTTTGAGTGAAACTCTAAAGTGTGTTTCAGACTGATCTGATGCCTCATACCTGGTATTAATATGGCTGCTCACGACACTGTTTTTATTTTTGTATGTTTCATGTGGTTTTTGGTTGCCATGTAGGTGAGAGAAGAGTTTCAACTTGATCATATTGATGCTTCCACCAAACTTTCTTTTTTTCATTAGCTGTTACTTGGAGTTATCACCAAATTCTTACCAGAACGGAACTATTTTATGTCGGTCTTAAACTTCTGACACAGTGAGTAATGTGACAAAAACTAAACAATGGGATGGGTTAGATTTAGAATTAGAGCCCAGTTTTCATAATTACGTTTTTGTAAATTGTACCAGATGTAAAAACTTTGAGTGCACATAGTGACTAGATAAGTCTTTTCTGATGTTAAGTGGCTGAATACTAAGTGCCTCATTTTCCAAGATGTATTAGGATGCAGCCTGGTCAGATGGACTTGAATATACAGTAGAAGTGAGTGTGTACACAACTGAGAAAAAGTGTAGAGAACAAAGTTTGAATCTGGTATAATGGACCGAATGCATAAAAACATGTTTTGTACTGAATCTTGTGGTAGGTAAGTCCGATTTACAGATCCAAAGTAAGCAATGTAGTGCATGCCGGGGTCTTGAACTTGTCAAAAAATAGTGTCTGTACTTTTGCTTAAGGGTGTGTGGTAAGCATTTGCCTTTCTCCTTCAAATATACTGCCAGACAGTTGGTAGAAATGGTCTCTGAATGCAGAAAAGTGCCATTTTTATTTATTTATTTCTAATCAACACATTTCTCATATTCAGAAACACTTCTCCTCAAGCATACAGTGTATATCATCTCTGCCATATTTACCCAAATTCTATGCCTTCCCTTTCTTCTCTCGTTCCCCTGAGTGCAGTATTGTGTGAGGGTTTGTAGGAGAGGTTACCTGTTTGTGTATTCACAGGTACAATAAAGAGTTGTGTTGTTGCTGCTGACTGTTGACTTTAAATAGGGCTATGCAACAAGACGACACTTCATCTGCCCTGTAGCTTTACCCTCTGGAATCTCCAGGTTCAGGCTTTTGTGTGACTGCGACCAAATTTTACATTTATGTATGAAGAGTTGTAAATTGTATATGTATTATATGATGTACAGTTAACACACACACACTGAGGCACAAATGGTATCAAAGCTGATATATGTGAATCACAGGGCATTTTTTGAGGTTGGCAAGTTGACTGCATGAAGCCTACCCACATAGAACCACCCAAAATATAAAACTGTGTCCTTTCCAGACTTGGGTCAGGTTGTGTTTTTAAATAGTTTTAGTGGTATTTAAACTTGCTTGGAAAACCAGATGAATATGATTGATAAAGCTGTTGGTATTCTGTCAGGAACAGTCATTACTAGAGCTCTATATGAGCCTAAAAGACCAGCAGCGTGTTCTTAAGAGCTGACTGAGACCCCACACCAGAGGTTATATTTTGCTTAATTTTATCCTTATCTGCAACACGTTGGCTTCACTATTGCCCACTTGGCTTGACATATCTACGTAAAGGTAAATGCAGGCAATATTTTATATTTTTGCCCTAACGCTTTAAAAATGAGTCACAAATATGTAGTTTTATCTATGAAAAGGCTCAGTAATTTCCAAAAACAGCTGGGCACTATAGCTTTTAGCAAATGTTACTTAAACAGGAGAAAATAGTGGCATTTTCAGCTGCCGATTCATACTCTTTTGGTGCTCTAGCGAGTATTTATGGAAGCTCCAAAGTGTGTGCATTGATAATAAACCACAGTTGGTAATAAAATAACACGTTCCTGCTCTGTATGTGCCACTCAGCCTCAAACACATTATTTCCTACTGAAGACATAAATCTTTAAAAACTGCTCACAAATGTATAGTTTCATTTTCAAATATTCTCAGTCATTTCCCCAAACAGCTGGGCACTGTAGTGTAGGCCTAAAGCATGAATATGTCGGGGGGATTTTATTAGCCGTTAATTTGATGCTCCAGTGATTATTTGTGGAAAGGAGGACGGTGTGTACGGGATTGAGCTAAATAAACTACAGTGTGTGTGTTCACGGTAATGAAGGAACACGTCACACAGTGCAGCAGTGTGGCCCATTGAGGGTTTTTATTTGTTTCTGGAACAATGGAACTCTGTGGCACAGTTTAAAAAAATATATATATATGTATTTGTTAAAAATAAGAACAATGTAGAATATCACAAAACTTAACATTTAAAACAAATGATAGTTTAATGTAGTTGATTGACAGAAAACCCTCAGATTTAAATAAAATTAGGTTCATTGGCCAAAGAACAAGTTAATATATTTTAGTGCAGATAGAGGATTTTTCTTTTTAAATAATTTGTCATCATTGTGAGTTAGGGAATTTGAATGTGAGGCAGGGCTATTAGAATAATTCAAATGTTACCCAAAAGAGGATTATCTGTCAGTATGTGTATTTTGACTCAAAATACAGATTACATCAAAATAACAGACTTCTAGATGTCTACTGTATATCTCTTGGTGCTCTTGTATTGATTCTAGGCAAGTTTATGAACATGTAAATTATTTGCAAACATAATTGGATCCAAGTATTTCTTTGTGTTTTAATTTTACTTCCCATTGTCTCATATTTGTGCAATCTATTTGATGGATCATCTAAAAGGAGATATTTTAGACTTTAAAGCAATAAGGTCTAAGTGTAGGCATGGCTCTGGTCTTTGTAAAGGTGATGTAATAGATTGCTTGTTGTCTTTAAACAATTGCTGTAAGTTGCCATATTGGAGCAAAGATCACTACGGCAGATTTTTAAAAAAGACCCAACATTTCCAGACTTCCAACGAGCCCGACATGAACAGGGTGCCAAGTTTTCCTCTTACAGTTGTACTATGACTGCCCCCTCTGGACATGTCCTGTTTGCATGTTCTGAAATGAAAATGTGCATGTGCAAAAAAAAAAAGGCATTGTTTGACTTCATTCAGTCCATGATTTGTACAATTTGTTTCCTGGTTGTATTTTCTGATTATCTAAACACACAATGTATCTGTTTCAGGTAAAGACAAAAAAAAAGAGAGCTTGAATAACATTTAATCACAGAACCACCAAAGTGGAAACAAGACTCTTTCTCAGAAAAGAGATTCTGGAGTGGTTGAATCCTTCGCTGCCTGATCTGTTACTTGACTGTCTCTCCCACAGTCATTTCGACTGTACCTATAGATTTTATATGAATATAAGTCCTTGAATAAAGAGGTATGATTATGAAATTGCAACATGTAGATCTCTGAAGATTGCATTGAAATGTCTTGTGATCAGGGTTGGGTTTTGATAGCACTTAAATTAATTTGAATCCAGAATTGAATCTGATACTCCATATTCCCGATTGAATATTGTGATGTGTAGCTTTTGGCAACTTGCAACACCAGGGTTAAGTAAAAGCAATTCTAAATAACTTAATATATGAGAACAAAAAAACACAAAGTTTTACATTTAAGCTTAAGTGCTGCGGGACAGGGTCTTGAGTTAAATAACTACATGTATGTTTTTACTTTGCTTTTTGCCGAAGAAAAATGAGGTAAAGATTCAATAAGAGACTCATTGGATCTTCATGAATCTTGTTATTTTAACTGGAACTGATCCACATGAAACCAGGAACCCATGTCTACATCCAGTCCAATTCCTCCAGTAGGACAGGTTACACATGGCTTAAATGTTTGTGTTTTTCATGAAATGTTAAATTGGTGCCATTATGACCAATCTCACAGTAAATCTACTGGATATACATTTAGATATAATTGTCCTGGTTTCAGGAGTACAGTAGCTCTAGAACAGTAAGGGATAATGGTAGATGGTATGATACAGTTTAGTGTAGGTTTCTGTGACCCTGTGATCTATGCAAACCTCCAGAGAGTAACATAATCCATTATAAAACGAGAAGAAATATTAAAGGTTGTAAAAGAAGAGAAAGAAAAGATAAAGTAGTAAAACTAGCAAAAATCCATATATACAAGAACGCAAAGTAATACAATATTATTAAATGTGCTATTTATTATGAAGCACATAAAGCTAATTCATAATATAACATTGTGGAGATAAAAACAAACCTTTGACAGCTTTCTTGAATGTTAAATATGATATGGCAGAGCATTCTATATCACTGAACCTCTCTACATTAAACCAGTATGTAGTAGCACTGATGGCTGCCATTTAATGTAATAATTTAAGTGGCAGACCATTTTCATGTGGAACCAATCAGCACAGAGATTGGGATTATGTGACTCCATATTGGTCGTTTAGCTGCAGCATGTGTTGTCTCATGCTTCAGTGACGAAAGGACCAAATGTCTCTTGGAGAGAAAAATAATCTTTTTAATTAAAACCGAACAATTTGCAAAGAAGTTGCAGACGGTCTTTAAAACAAATGGGCGGAGGCCCTGCAGGATTCTAATTGGTCTGTATTATAGGAAAGGGGCGGGGTCTAGGTTGGCTCGTTTGGCGCCTCGGTGATGTGATGCAGCTGCAGGAGGAGAGACACTGCTGTTGTCTGAGGAGGAGGAGAGGTGAAGAGGATGGAAAGTTAGCCTAAATTCAAGTACCGTCAAACAATGTTCTTCTCTTTTGACAAATGAGAGCAACTCTAGAGCAGGTTTTATATCCAGAAGAAGCAGAGCCGCTTTGTGTCTCTGTCAGTCCACTTACTACTTCATCCTGGCTGACTCCACCCACCTCTCCAGTCTACAATTTCAGCATTTAATTCAGATGAGGACATTCAGGAGAGAGATAGGACTCAACAAAAGTACAAACGACAGGCTCATCTGTTGATTTATCAGATGTAAGAAAGTTATTTAGATTACTGCTCAATAGAAATAAATATATTCATATGATGGTTAAACCTTGTTGAAAATGATTATTTTACCAAATTTCCCGCAAAGACACGGCAGAATATTTGTGAATGTTTTGAGTGAATTGAGTGACTATAGTGATGAGGACGGCACGTGAAGTTTATTGTGGAGTCAACAGTGTTCAAATGATAGTAATCAGGGTTTAAGTCCCTCTTTTTTATTTAGCTTATACAAAGAACTAGATGGATAACATAAAAATTAAGGTGAATACCATGCCACGTAATATGGACCCCTACACATCATACTACACCGTGAATCAGTGAGGCTAAAAATAAGATATTGATAATATAGGAGTATGAATTTCTTTGAAATCCTTAGACTGCTATGTTCAGAATTTTTTCACGCTTTGTTTACCACTCACTTATACCAATTCTAATCATTCATCTTCACCTGCAGATCTAGACATCATACTGAGTTTTGCGTGACTAACCTAGTCCATATTTCTATATTTACCGATTAAACGATTAGTCGTTTAATTTTGTTTTACTTACATTGTCAAATGTTTTGATGTCCAGTACTGCTGTTTGTCTGCTGCATAGAGATGTCTTAATCAGGATTATTTTTCTGTCTCATCACGTCTCTGTTTGCCTGGATTGTCTCACGGTCTCACTGTGATCTTGTTTAGCTTCTCTGTGTCTATCTGCTCAATCTCAATCTCTGGGTCACCCTAGCTCTCCTCACATCAACACTGAACATTGCTTGTCCTTAGGTGATTTATGTTGCGTGTTGTATCGCTCACCCCGCTCTCTCTTTCGCAATTTAAAGACAGCGGTGGCCTTGTTCTAATATATGTTTGTTATTGTCAACAAATCCAAGAAAAGACAAGCCATGCCATCAAAATTCGTAAAGGTTAAAATTTTACAAGCGCCCTACAGTTAAGGATGAATTTTTCACATCAACTCAGCGGCCGTGAAAATGCTATGTCCCCAAGCCTGGCATAGGGTGGGGAGTAGTGGGTTTTGCAGGGGACGCAGCAGCCTTCGGGGTAAAGGGTGGTTGGAAATGTTCAAGATCATAAAACACAAGCTGCCGGAAAACATAATGTGAATATAAAGTTACTTGTGCTACATTGGGGTTTAATGTTCACAAACAGTGACATCACGCAAACGGGCCATTCAGTGCCACTCCCACCCGGCTGCACAACCCTAATCTGCGCAGACACCAGTGATCTGGTCAAGTGCAATGTGACGGTGAGGATCCTTAAACCACCTGCAATTACTGCTATCGTCCTAAAAGCTGCCAGACCGAAAAAGAGAACAAAAAGCAGATTAAAAAGTTGTAGACTTACAAGTGATTCCATAAACCACATCTTGGTGTACTGTAATTTTTTGCTATATTAATAGATTAAATATACTCCAAATAGGTGAAACACTTTATTTGCAGTATATATTTTTAACGGCGGAGTTCTTTCACATTTGGTGCTCTGGTAATTATTTATAGCACAGGTGGTGTATGGTGGGGGGGGGAGACAAATAAACTAAATGTGTTTATGTTAATAAAGGGACAGTGTTGCTTATCGTGAGTTGTGGAGCCCTCTATGGCCCAGGAACAGTAGGAAGAAGATATATCAGCTTTTGACCAACACAGTGGAACTTGTTAGTAGAGATAATTCTTACTGGTTTTGGTCTTATTATAGTATTTTTGTCATAAGAAAATGCAGAATACGCCAGACTTATCCTCCCTTTGAGCCTCTTCTCTGCTCTTCTTTCTTCCTCTTTTCACCTAATTGTTGAATGCCCACTGCTAAATGTTTTGGCCCACCTCCCCTCTGTGTTGCTGTCTGAATAGCGGAATGCACCAGCTCGCCACGGTTCCTGGAACACCACCCTGGCAGTAATGTACCGGGACCATGTTGTGCCACACGACTCTCTTTCTCTTCTTCTTGGCGTCTCGAATCCTATCCCTCTTATTTCTTACTTCTTCTCATCATGTCTGTGGTTTGCCTCCATGCGCTCCCATCTCAGTGCATAGAGTTCACACCCTCCTGACATATACATATAACTCTGGGTAACATCCATAGAGATTGGCTGAAAGTGCATTAACATGCAACACAGCATATGAGTGACATTGATCAACCAAGACATACCCGATCCAAGAACGGAAGGTATGTGTTATTTGTAACCGATAATGTCATCGAGCACATGCTGTACAGCCGTAGACTACACTTAAAAATGGGTGGTGTGGACTGTATGGTGATATTCCATTATGTAGTAGTGGTAGAGAAATGGGTTGTTTTATTGTGAACAGCACTGTGGTGATTGTGTAGACAAAGCAGGGCAGACCATAGCTAGCTTTCTTGCTTTGAAGTACGCTCTTTTCTTCAACTAAACCATAAAAAATGTCAACCTTCTACCTGATGCATTTGAAGTTACGATTCAGTCTTAACAATGTTTATTATTCACACACAAAGCTTAGTTTTGATCTAAACTCTTGAACTTTGCACTGTACCATCATCACTTTCCGTAGTGTTGAAATAAGATATAGGGATGTGTTGGTCTCTCTCTTTTGAATAGCGTATTATGACATGTAAAGTAGAAATTTTTAAGACTGCGCACACTACGAAATGATGTGTATATTGATATTTTGCAATTTTTGTTGTGATATAGTTGTCCCGTGACTGTAGCTAACAGGAAGCTAGTGGTAGTAACACGAGAGGTACACAGACAGTTACTACACCACATCGTGTGCTGTGAACGATCCATTCTGAACAGTGTATTAGTGTGTCCTACGTATTGGGTATTCAGATCAAAAGTGCCTATAACCAACAACTGACTGAATACATTTAGGCACTGAAGGACTTACGCAATATAGCAAAGTCCTGAAAATAATTTGGACAAGTAAAACCTGTAAATCTATTACACCCATAAAATCAAGATCCAGAGTCCACGCAGCAGGGATGGGGTGGTAACGCATCACTGCTTTCCAGTTCTTATCACTCATGTGTTACAATGGTAAGCTGCACAAACTCAGGGTGGATGAGAATGCGGTGGTGTGAGCTCCAATGTCCTCAAAGCTATGTAAATATAATGCTCGGCAAAGAAATTGGTGAATTTATATATCTTAAAAAACACCCACTGATACTTAAAACGCACTTTAATCTCAATTGCATAATACAATGTATCGGCATGATGATGTTAACTACGGACTATGAAGAGGGTTTTCTCCGGAAGATAAACACAAAGACAAATACTAACCTGATCAACAGCTCTTCTCAGCTTTACGAACGTTATGCTGTAAGTGAGTTTCAAGCTCATTGTTTAGCTGTCAGGCTGCAGTACGCCGCTATTTTTAGTGGAAACGGCTTCTAAATACCACTGTACGCTACCTGCTCGCCCAAGGCTCAGAAAGGTAACAGTTGCACAAAGCTATGGACTAGCAACGCATTAGCAGCTAAAGAGACCAAACAAACATTGCGAAATAAGCGATTACGGTCACATGACTTCAAGAAGGATAATGTTGCTCTGTGATTGAATGCGCGATTGGTAAATAAACAGGACTGTTTTGCTTACAAGTTATGTATCATTTAAACTAAGTCCTAGTCCAACCACGTGTACACTAAGGTTTTTCGGTTGTTGTTTTCGTACCTTTCACAAACATCTTTTTGAGGTGACTGAAATCCGTTTTTGTAACAACTACACTTACAGGGTGACAATTGTCCAGATGACTGAACATTCCCAAACACATCTGACTGCCACCAACTTCCTCATTATACTCAATGCTGCCTCTGGTGGTTAACACACTATATTGCAAACAATTTATTCTGATGACCTACTAGGTCTTTATATACCCCTCCTCCATGAAGTTTCAATTTTTAATATATCCAATAATATATGTTAGTATGCCTGAGAAAACTAGAATTTAACATTCCGCTCTATATTAATCAGTTCATTAGCAGTATTAGCTATTACAGAAGATTACACTTCTTTCTAAGGTTATCTAAGTGGCGTGTTGAAAAAGCCCAACAAATGTCACAAAGGCCACTGTGACGCCCCACTCTATCTGTTGTTCACTAGCAGAAACTCCTGCTAGCTTACACATGATGTTAAGAGCTCTATAACAGTAAGTATTCAAGTTCTGTCCAGATTTTTGGCATCTTCGTCACAGCACGTTTCTATACATCTGGTGCTGGAGTAAGAATGGGGTAAACCATTCGCATTAAGAGAAAAAAATATTATCCGTCCACTAGTTTGTGGTCATGTTTGTTGTGTCGTGGATATTTGGTGGGTATGGCAGCAAAAGTCGTGGGTTATGGGTGAAACCACCACAGCCGTCTTCCACTCTCTTTGCCATCCTCACAGCCTCTGCTATGTTTCTTAGACACAGAGGGGGGCCCACTCTCACCGAGTTGTGGACCTCGTCCTATCAGCGCTCAGCATCATCACATACGCCCGCATCACTACCAAGGTCCGGGTCTGAGGGATATGATCTGGAAACGGCCCGTGTTGGCCCAGGGCTCTCAATAGGCCCGGGCAAAGTCCAGGGGTGCAAGGACAGAGCCGACCACCACAACCACCACCACCCGCTGCCATAACGCCAGGGACAAGTAGAATAAACATGACAGCGAAGGTCTCTGCTGATCGTAGCTTGATCAGTGCAGATCCCTCCAGCACGTTGGTGGAGACAAAAAAACATTTGAGTAAAATTTTTGAATCAATACAATGAGGGTCTTTCAATCATCATACTGTAGTAAAAGACAGCAACTATAACCAATGTGCCCCCCTATAACGAGAGGATGACAAAGTTGAACCTGGATCTGGTATAGTATATATGTTTGTTGAGTGGGTAGAGGGAAAGTACATTGGAGCTTTTTCATGTTTTTGGCCTAAGGTCGCCTGGATTAATGGCATGAAAGCTTTAAACTAACTTTATAACTCAAGACCAGTGTGTAGATTTTAAGGGGTGATCCATATTAGTAACGAAAAATTCTCAAGCTGGCAGCCTGGGTCTGAAAATGATAAGCGACAATGCCGGAAGTGCACTTATGAACTTGTCTTCTCAGTCTAATGACACAGCAGGGGGCGACTGTATGGTTGAGAAAGGGGAAAAAAAGAAGTCTGATTGATATAGAAAAGATCTATATGAAAAATTACCTACTTTCAGTTATTATTTTTTATTACCAGAAGAAAAGTCCGCCGGAGTGGTTTCCCATAGGAGTTTTTTGGTCTCAATCTTAGGGGCGGAAAATGGTGTCAGTTGTGTGTCTTATAAGGGCATGGCTAACTTGTTAATTTGGTATGACAGAAAAATCGCTACAGAACCAGCTCGAGACCTTCACTCAGAGTAGATCTGGTAGCAATGCTATCCGCTCCACTCCACCCTTCTCAGCTAGATATGAGATCACTTCTGGATCCGAAAAAAAGAATCAAATGGCGATGGTCCAAATGCTAAATTCGAGGCTTCAAAACCAAGGTCCACAAACCACATGTGTGATGTTAGTGGTGAGCTAAACATCCACTTCAATCTATGAAGGAATTAAATAGAAACTCACAGACATAGGTTTTCATTGGTTATAATAACCAAGTGAAACTAACAAAGTGATGTGGTGTTTTGTTTTTAAAATAGACCCTTTATATCTACATAGGGTAGGGGGTCCTCTTCCGTAGAGCCAGCCTTTTGCACCGCCATGTTATTCTACAGTTGAACAAAACCAAACGCTAGAGATTTCCCTTTTTTTTTTACTTTACAAATGAAGTGCCACCATGTGTTCTCGACATGCTTTAGAAGGAAGGGTGAGTCGGAGGGTTATATCAGTTGGGTGCAATCATGCACACCTCACAGCTAGATGCCACTAAATCCTAAACACTGCAGCTTTTAAGAATAAGGGAAATTCAATTAAATTCCGCTTTCCTTACTTACCGAATAAGTGGAGAATAACTTAATCTAGCATCTCGGCTTCACATGCTTTGTTTACATCCTCCAACCACAACAACAAATAATTAAATAAAAGGTGTTTACTTTTCTACACAATATGTCCTCACAAGAACTATAAATTACATCATGAACAAAATATTATTTAAAAAGTCCCATTCAAGTGGCATATTTTACGTTGTTGAGAGTATAAATTCTCTGATGCAGAGTATTTAGATTCGATATAGCAGCATGAATACACTATGCCGCATAGAACCTTGGCATCGCTACTTTCATGAGAGAGAGGCAGAGACATGTCATGCCATGCTTTCCTGTAGATTACTTTACGGATGGTCCTCAACGAAGCTTCAAAATTTCTTTATAGATTAAGGTCAATGATGGAGTTATGTAGGTGAAAAGGGATTTCTGTCTGCTCTTTCATAACCAGGGATTGTACATGTCAGGCTTCTACTGATGAGCAGATAGTTGTGACTCTCAAAGGAAATCTGTTAGGCTGGGGATTGTAGATTCCTTTTTTTTCTATAAGTTTTGTTCCCTTTTCCTTCTGACCTTAACATTACTTTAATAAAATGTTAGACTGAGCTCCACAACACACTTAGATGCTGCAAACACAACGAAAAAGGTTACATTACATTTTCTAACTACACAAAACGAGCTGTAACCACATTAAGAAAAAGGTTTTGTCTTTGTTTCAAATACACAAACATATTCACATAACAGTAAATACACCCATATAACATTGCACAGTACATCTCACATACCTTTTAATACTTTAGACACCAAACCGGTGCGGGCAGCCATTGCTGTTTTGTGCCATGAAGAGAGTCACGTCTCCTATTCAGGTGACCTTTGGGGTCATCTGTAAATTATAAATCTACTCTCTCTTCAACTCGAGTTACTCTCATTTGTTTTTGCGACCACTACAGATATTTGAATTTGACAATTGCATAACGTACAAAAATAGTAGCCAGACATGACAAAGCACATCACATCACCAGACCATCACTAAATAGATTGATTTAAATTTTAATTAAAAAGGCCAGCAGGAAGGCAGTTTTCGAAGTTCAGTATTATCCACAGGGGGTAAGTTAAACACTCCTTAAGATCTGTTGGTGGGCAATATTTTCAAATTTGAGAAGAGAAGTAATACAATATTTAAATACTAACAATACCTTAATTCTTAGGTGCCTTTCAGTAAATACAAATGATATAACGTCGTTCTGCTTTTTTTTGCTACTTTTAGTACAGAGTGATGACTACTATAACATGTTGCCTGTAAATAAACGCTCAAAGCACATATGATTTATGCTGATTGTTTGTAAAGCAGAATGAGCGCATTATAACATATCATATTTCCAGACTTTTGAAGCACAACATGTGGTTGACGTAACAATATCGTTTTCCTTTCGCCAAGACAGAAACATGTTCTTCATTCAGAAGAAAAATGATATTTTATTTCTTGTGCTACACTCCTCCACGTGCCGTTTGAAGTGAGATTGTGCCTGTCCAGACAATTCTTCAGGTTTGTTAAATTTCAAATGCCAAATGCATACAAGACTGTGTTCATCCGGCAATAAATTGATTATTATAACTGATAATGTGTAGTTACATACCCAGCACAGAACCTTGTGCTACGAACTAGTTTATCTATCCCAGATGATGTTGCTTAGACCATCGGTACAGATTTCTGTGTTCTGTGTGAAACCAGGCTCTGGGTCAAAATCATACCACACAAGCAGCACGTTGGTGCATTCAGGATTCTCCAACACGTCAGATTCAAATCACTATGCATGCAACACAAACTCTTTTTATTTTCAGACACCAGTAAGTTCATGTGATCCTTTCACACTGTCCCTGTTTGTTTATTATTTTTCCTACTTTATGTTATGTTTAGGACACTTTCTGAGCCACTTCTTGATCTTAGATGGCACAGTGTGTCCAAAATGCACTACCCTGTTTGCCATCAGAGGGTCGTCCTGCTAGACGATTACAGCCCTGAGATCTGGTGGCAGGGTGTTTTTTGTGTTAACACTGGATGGGCCGCAGCTGGCTTTATTTCTGAGATAAAGACCACATTGGACAGTCCAGCACGGGTTTATGGTACCTCTTGGGAATATAAGACATCCAGCAGCCCCTCTCGCATCTATTAACTGGGAGAAGCACGGGATATTTTTCCTCTCACTCCTCAAAGCTTGCATTCTCGAGCAGATTCTGGACACTCACAGATGCATACTTGGCTTCTGTGTTTCCTGTCATCGCGGTTTTAAATATCTAAAAAACTGGAGTTATTCCACGCTGAAAGAGTCATTTCACCCATGTGGCTTTGCCTTTAATATGCCACCACCATACGGTCTAGATAGACACACAACCACACACACACGCACATCAATCACGCACCACTCACGCACATAACAACACAGCACATATATATAGATGAGCCATTTGCCTTCATTAGGTTAATGAAATATCGTGGAATATTATTTCACAGTCACAAACACATACGTTACGGTGAAACTAAAAATGGGCCACCTGTTGTTCAGTGAAGTTACATTCTTTCGCTTGATGGATCTATAATGTTTCGGCTTATCCTCTATATGTGAAAAGCTATACATGAAACATCACATTATGGCCTGAGGAATCATAACTAAGGTTTTTCTACAGACATAGTTGATTTTCACTTGAAGCCCTTTGTGTAAACTTTGAACATTTGTCTCTCTGACATCCCCAGGGTAGGCATGAGACGAATCAGTTTAACAAGTACATACAATTGTGTCACCAAGTGTTAACCAGGATTGTCTATTGTACTACAACAAAAACTTCAGAATATGTTTTTTCCCCCCCCTCCCTTCTCCTTATCTCCCCCTCCACCCGTAACTCCCTCCCTCCTCGCCATTCTCACCGGAGAAGAAGACAGATGATGACATCCTAAACAATTTGGTCTTTAAACTTTGTTAAAGTGTAATGAGTGTATCAAACCGACCAGTTGTCTTGGCAACATAACTCAATATGATTTGACCTTTATGCCTTTTAAAACAGTTAGGGCTTCACTTTTTCAAAAATCTTTTTTGAATAATGAATAATGAAACTATAAAAGGGTTCTTCCTTTTAAATCATTTATTATGCATATTATTCTTCCATATTTCGCTACCTTTCTTCGTTCTGCTACTTGGCATTTATGGTGCTTTCTAAACACAGTTCTTTTCACTTCATTTCGTTGGCAGCCAAATGACATCATGGCAATATTTGAAACTGACGCACGAAAGGTGTACCATGACACCTTGTCAGACAAAAATGGGGACCTATTTATAAACAACTTGCTTCATATGGCTACTATTGTCCAAAAACTCCACAGGATAGCTTTTATTAGATGATCTACAAATGCCATGTTAGGTCATTGTAAGTCAAATAACTAATTACAGAGCAGGGAATGCAATATTGTTGGTAAAATATCATATTAAAGTTGGTAAATTTACATGAAAAAAGGACGTGCTCCAGGTCGTAACAGTTACACAAAATTAATTGGTAAATGTCCGTTTTTTGTGTTTTTTTATTTACCCGTCCCCCCTCTGGCAACTGTACTATTTAGGTTTTACCTACATGGCCATACTATACTGTTGTAGATGATGAATATACAAGTGACAGCTAAACTGCATACTGTATTTTCTATCTCTTCACCTTGCATTTCTCATTTATCCTTTGATGGTGTCCATCCTGCGATTCATTCACCGACCCTTCATGCTTGAAGGTTTTTCCAGAGAACGAGCGAGGGCGGACGCGCAGCCGGCCTCATAGAGAGGCACCCACTCCTCATCGAGAAAAGCAGCTCTACTACTCCGTGTGAGTGGTACGGCATCAGGGAGCAGTGTCCACACCAAGTCAGCCGTCCCAGTCGCTCAGTCCCGTCCTCCCGGGAGGGACAGGACGCTTGGTTTGCTCAAACAGGCCATTACCTGCCACTGGTGGCCAGGATTAACAGATAGTTTGGGTGGTGCAACACACTGTTTTCTGTTACTCCACACGTTGGATTTAAAACAAAAAGTGACTATTATGGTTGAGTGCTTACTTCACTTACATTTTAGGGTGTTCAATCCATCAATGTGGTTAACCAGTGGTAGAATTGTTGCCCTTTTTATCAGTCCCTGCCAGTCTTAGGCCGATCAGCATCACATAATGATTCTGAAACCAAGAAGATTGACAGCCAAAAAAGCGTTCTTTACTGCCTCATTAGTCACAAGGTCTCTTCCTACGACAATTTGTTGTGTTTTATGTACGTATAGTTTTATTCTACTTCTTTATACGTTGTCTTTCATATACATTACATACCCATATTCTATTGACTGTCTTTTGCTTGAAATGTGTATATTACTTTTAAATACAACTCTATACTACTAGCAGTGCCTGTTCGGGATGTAACACCACCCTCGTGGTGAACTTAAGCCTGTTGCTCTCTCTGAACAGCAGTGAATGATGGTGTGTGAAAATGTGTCTCTTTAGCACCTGTACCACTTGTGATGTCTAGTGGTACGACTCACCCTTGTTTACACTTTTAACAAACTTCACATCACTGCAGCAAGTGAGAATGAAACTATCTGAGGACAGACAAAAAACAAGATTTTCAGTGTGTGGGAGCCAAAAACCACACACAAAAATGTCACTCTTCTCCATACAACATTGTGATGAAGATTCAAGTTTCCCTCAACAAGCTCAACAAGTATTAGTAGAGCAGATCCACACTATCTAACGATATCTAATAAGCATTTAAGATTCATTTTTTCGTACATTGACAGATTTACTTTTTCCACATTGGAATGCTGCTGAAACATTGTCTTGTATATTATTTGTTTCCCTCAGCAATGGTAGCACTCTGTCAAAGCTGGTGCTGTTAACGCTCCCCTCCGGTTCAAGCCACCCCTGGGCCGTGGTGCAGGCACTCCCACGACGCCCTCACCCCTCGTCCCGCCGTGGCCTACAAGACCGCCAGTCTTCGCCTCACCAGTCTAGTGCCAGCACCGCAACGACGGGTCACCAGACTCGCTTCAGCCGTGTGCGTTCAGAGCACAACGCTTACACCTGGGGCCATGAACGAGTCTTCCGATACCCGTCACAACGCCATCGGTTCGGACTCTAATTTGAAAACCGGCAGCCGCAGGAACTGCCATCCACAGTCCCCTTTAAGAGTCTTTCATGACTCTGTGAGCAACCACGGAGGGGGGACCCTCCGCCAGAACCCAGGCCTTCCTTCCACCACAGCTCAGCTTCACACGGAACTGCTGCTTGCACCCGTCACAGGCGCCACCACGCAGGGTCGGGGTCGGGGTGGTGCCTAACGGATACCACTTCACCTCGGTGTCAACTCTGCGTCTGCCTTCTGGGACCGAGGAAGTCTCAGGGAAGGGGGAAAGTGACTGGTGCAACATGGCAGAAACTCGAATTCATCAGTGTTGTACAGCGCTCATGTCAGTGTCCAATGGGCTGAGAGAAGCCAGCGGATTAATCCAGACGGAGAGATAATAAAAATCCCAGTGGAAATTGTTGTAAAAAGGGGATCAAAATCATTCCAATCAGCTTTGAAGTGTTACTCCCTTTTTTATAACAACACACTTTTAACGGAAAAAAAGACACTGATTATGTTTTCTACCCCTTTATTGCACATGAAACTATGCACCTGGGCGACCGTAAGTTATTTTGGCCTTGCCAGTAAAATCGTGATGGGACCAAGCAAAAGCCAAAACCTCGCTCATGCTTTGAGTGAAACTCTAAATGTTGTTTCAGACTGATCTGATGTCCTCTACCTTGGTTATGGCTCTCCGACAACGTTTTTATTTTTGTATGTGTCACTGTGGGTTTTTGGTTGCCATGTAGGTGAGAGAAGAGTTTCACAACTTGATCATATTGATGCTTCCACCAACACTTTCTTTTTTTCACTTCTTTTACTCTGTAGTTATCAACCAAATTCTTACAGAACGGAACTATTTATGTCGGTCCTTAAACTTCTGACAACAGTGGTAAAATTGTGACACAAAACGAAACATTGGATGGGTTAGATTGTAGAAGAGCCAGATTATTTTTTGTTTTTTTTTTTTTTTTTTTTTTTTTTTTCTAATCTACGTTTTTGTAAATGGTACCAATAGTAAAACCTTTGGGTGTCACATCGTTGACTAGATAAGTCTTTTCTGATGGTTAAGAAGTGGCTTGAACTAAGTGCCTCATTTTTCCAGATGTATTAGGATGCAGCCTGGTCAGATGGACTTGGAATATCACGTAGAAGTGGAGTGTGTACACAACTGAGAAAACGTGTAAGAGAACAAAGACATTTTGAATCTGTATAAATGGACCGCAATGCTAAAAACATGTTTTGTCTGAATCTTGTGGTAGGTAAGTCCGATTTACAGATCCAAGTAAGCAATGTTAGTGCTGCCGGGTCTGAACTTTCAAAAAACTATGTCTGTAACTTTTGCCTTAAGGGTGTGTGGTAAGCATTTGCCTTTCTCCTCTTCAATATACTTGCAACAGTTTGTAGAAATGGTCCATCTGAATGCAGAAAAGTGCCATTTTATTTTTTATTTCTAATCAACACATTTCTCATATCAGAACACTTCTCCTCAAGCATACAGTGTATATCAGCTTGCCATATTTACCCATAATTCTATGCTTTCCTTTCTTTCTTCTCTGTCCCTCTGGATGCGTATTGTGTGAGGTTTGTAGGAAGGGTTACCTTGTTTGTGTACTTCAAGTACAATAAATAGTTTGTTTTGTGTTGTGCTGTGACTTTATAATAGTGCTAATGCAACCAAGACGACACTTCAATTCTGCTCCTGTAGCTTACCCTCGGAAATCTCAGGTTCAGCTTTTGTGTGACTGCGACCCAAATTTTCATTTATGTATGAAGAGTTGTAAATTGTATATGTATTAATTGATGTACAGTAACAACACACACTGAGGCACCACTGGTAGCAAAGCTGATATATGTGAATCACAGGGCATTTTTTGAGGTTGGCAAGTTGACTGCAATGAAGCCTACCCACATAGTAACCACCCAATAAAAAACTGTGTCCTTTCCATGACTTGGGTCAGGTTGTGTTTTATAATGTTTTTAGTGGTATTTAAACTTGCTTGG